>NC_050449.1:37629206-37658420 GCF_903995425.1 Onychomys torridus | reverse complement strand
AAAAGAAAGAAAAAGAAAAAGAAAAAGAAAAAGAAAAAGAAAAAGAAAAGAAAATCCTTTTCCCCACCTCATACTAAACACACTCTCACTGAGCTACACTCCCAGCCCCCAAAGTAAATAGTTCTGAAATAATTAAATACCTTTGCTTTGAAGTTCCACAGAAAAGAGAGAGGGCAAACAGTCCATCTGAAGCCACGTCACCTGTCAGGCACTGAGAATACTTGCAGAATGGTTCACAAATTCACAAAGAGAGCTCCTTTGAGTCCCACAGAAACCGCCCCCCCCCGCCCCAAGGTGGGTAAAAGCAGCACTGCCACCTCCATTTACAGCGAAGGGACCTGAAGCAGGCAGGAGTGACAGGCAAGCTCTCCAGACACTGTCCCCACCTACTCTGCCTCCCCTGGTCCCAGCAACCTGCCCATCCAGGTCCATCTGGAAATGGGTCCTCTCTCTCTCTCCCGTGCCTGCCTGCTGGGACTCAGAGACTGTGTTCTCACCCTGCGGCCTCTCTGTGGCAGGGCCTGTGCAAAGCGCTGGAGGCAGAGTTGATCCAATGGTCTTCTGTACCATGGCTCTTGGAGCATCTGGTGCCGCATACAGAGGCCAGACGACAGAGGACATGCCCGCAGCATGACTCACAGGCCTTCTGTCTGCAGAGGCCAGTCGAAATATATGTTATTAATAAAACCCACACAGTTGTCATATGCATGGGCTGGGTGGGGGGAAATGGCTTGCTCTGAGCAATGACCAATAATTGTAGCCAGGTGTCAGTAGGCTTCCCATGGCTAGGTAAGTAAAGTAAAGCTAGAGAAGCCCCCTGGGCCCTTAAATGTTACCCCTGAGACTGTATCCATGGAGATGTTCAGCCTCATTCAACTCCTCTGGAAGAATTTCTTTTATTTTATTGTTTTAATTTTTAAAATGTGTGTGGGTGTTTTGTTTGCATGTATCTGTGCACCACATAAATGCAGTACCCAAAGAGGCCAAAAGAGGGCGTCAGATCCACTGAAACTGGAGTTACAGGTGGTTGTGAGCTGCCATGTAGGTGATGGGAATTGAACACAGGTCCTCTGGAAAAGCAGCCAGTGCTCCTAACGGTTGAGCCACCTCTCCCATCTTGGAAGAACTTCTTTTCAAATGCAAATGTGCCATTTTCCATGCCGCTCATTTGTTTTTGTTTTTGTTTTTCGAGACAGGGTTTCTCTGTGTAACAGTCCTGGCTGTCCTGGATTTCCCTATGTAGCCCAGGCTGGCCTTGAACTCACTGAGATCTGCCTGCCTCTGCCTCCCAAGTGCTGGGACTAAAAGCATGCGCCACCACTGCCTGACTCTGGTCTACATTTTAGCATCCAGTTCTAATGTCACAGTCTCTGCTAAAAGCAGGTAGTAACTTCCTCTTTTAGGCGTTCCCAATGGTTTGCCTCTGTCTCTGAAGAATGTTCACTGTCAACAGGGTGGGTTCCCGCACGACTTGTTCCGGTTAGCAGCCCAGGGTGAGTACTGGCCCAACACCACACACAGAATGAATGGACAATCGCCTAGATGAAATAATCACCATTGTCTTCTGTTCCAATGAAGGGTAGACCACAAAAGCCTCTTCCCAGCCCTGCCCCGAGGAACCTCTCTTGAGTTCTCTTATTTCACGTCTGTTCCCTGCACATCGCACACCCATGTTTGCATGCGGAGGCGTTCCTTGGCTGAAGGGGATGGCTGGCTCTGCCGTGCCGGTTACACGAACCTTGGATGTTCTTTGAATGGAAGGAATAAGGGTGGGGGTTTTTAAGACCCGGAAGTCCTAGGGCTAAACCATGACTGGATGGATGTCAGACAGGAAGAGCAGGTTGGAGTAGGAACTGTTTATCAGTCCCCAGTCTTCCTTCCCGGCCAAAGTGAACAGAGACCCCCCTAGAGATCTTGGGGCTGAATGACACAGAAGACCGAGAAAGGCTTAGTCTTGTGCCTGGAGGTAAACTACGGTTTGTGACCAGGAAGAGAGGTCAGGAGGCCCTGGGGAGAAATATCTGAGTGAGGAAGGCTTACACCTGGAGCTCTTGTTCCGACTCATCTACTTCCAACTGGGACAACCTGGGCAGTCTGTCACATCCTCTCTCTTTTAGATGAATGACATCCTTCCATCTCTTTCCCGACAGCCTCTACTTCAATGAGCTGAGTTCAGAGGGCCGCCAGGTCCTGCGGGACTTGGGGGGCTCTGGTGAAGGTGGTGCCCGGGTTGTAGCCTCACTAACAGAAGGAGCAGCAGTGTCTGAATACTGGTCAGTGATCCTTAGTGAAGTCCAGCGCAACCTCAACAGCTGGGACCCGGCTCGGGTCCAGAGCCATCTCAAGCTTCTGCTTCGGGATCTGGAAGATAGCCGAGGTGCCACCCTTAATCCTTGGCGCAAGGCTCAGCTGCTTCGAGTGGAGAGTGAGGTCAAGACCCTTCTGGAGCAGCTGGGAGGCTCTGGGTGCTGAGACAGTGACAGCTGTGACCTATCTGTGGGACCACTGGCCCCCAAACCCTTCCCTCTATGGCTTGCTGGCATGCACAACTCCTTCCAGAAAGATCTGCAGTCAAAGCAATGGGCACAACTATGCTGCTCTGACCCACAACAAGTCCAGCGAGGGCCCTAAGCTAGACTTCCCAAGGTCAAAGATGGTGAGTCGATGCTTGGATATGGAGCATATCACCTCTTCTTTTGCCTAGAAGGACTAAGAAGACTATGATGCACAAGTGACAAATTGCCTTGTGGCACCGACCTTGCCTCTCCCTCCTCTGATGGTGTTACCATGGGGCACACCTCTCATGTCTGCTGTGCTGGGGCTTCTGCCATCCAGCAGATGTACTGGATGGCTTCTCATTCCTGCCTTATGTTCACCTCTGGACACAAAATGCCCTCACGTGGTGCTTTTGCCAACCTCATGTCCCCTCAACTATACAGGTATCGATGGCTCCAAGGCCACTAGGGATAAGTGTGCTCACCTTGCGGCTATTAAAAAGCTGTGTGTCTTCCACTCCCTGTGGTCTGCTCTTCCTTGCCTGGTGATTCCAAGAAAGGGTTAGTCTGGTTTACCTCCTGTGGAGGAGAGTTCCTGGCCACTAGACTCAGATGAAGTAGAATTGCCGGGGTTTTAGTACAGATGCCGGGCTCTGGCAGCCCTGACAAGCTGAGCTTTGTCACTAATCCTCGATAGACCATTTAAAAAGAGAATAGTGAAAAAGCAGGGAAAGGCTGGAGAGATGGTTCAACAGGTTGAGAACTGTCACTGTTCTTCCAGAGGACACGAGTTGAATTCCCAGCAACCACATGTGGGGGAGCTCACAACCACTTGTAACTAACTCTAGCTCCAGGGGATCCCATACCCCCATCCTGACCTCTGTGGGTCACACACACACACACACACCTCTCCCTCTCTCACATGCATAAACATACTACACACACACACACACACACACACACTCACACATAAATTTTTCTTGAGACAGGGTTTCTGTTGTTTGTTTTTGCTCTTTGTGGGGGGGGGGCTGCCACCCAGCTTCCAAATAAATGACACATGGAGGCTTATTCTTAATTATAAATGCCTGGCTTTAGCTTGGCTTGTTACTAGCCAGCTTTCCTTAACTTAAATTATCCCATTTACCTTTTGCCTCTGGGCTTTTCCCATTCTCTTACTTCTATAAATCTTACTTTTGCTCTGTGGCTTGCTGTGTAACTGGGTGGCTGGCTCCTGGAGTCTTCCTCTTTCCTCTCTCCTTCTTTGATCTTTCTTCTTATCATATTTCTCCTATTTATCCTTTCTGCCTGATATCCCGCCTATTCTTTCTCTTGCCTCACTATTGGCTCTTTACTAGACCATCAGGTGTTTTAGGCAGGCACAGTAACATGGCACAAATGCAATATAAACAAAAATAACACACCTTAAAACAATATTCTACGGGGGCTGGAGAGATAGCTCAGAGGTTAAGAGCACTGACTGCTCTTCCAGAGGCCCTGAGTTCAATTCCCAGCAACCACATGGTGGCTCATGACCATCTGTCATGAGATCCGGTGCCCTCTTCTGTATACATAATAAATAAATAAATCTTTAAAAATATATATTTAAAAAAACAATATTCTACAACAGGTTTCTCTGTGAGCCCTGGCTGTCCTGGAACTCACTCTGTTGACTAGGCTGGCCTCAAACTCTCAGAGATCCGCCTGCCTCTGCCTCCCAAGTGCTGGGATTAAAGGCGTGCGCCACCACCTCCTATCTATAAATAATTTTTATTTGGTTAATTTTTATTTTTATTTTTATTTTTTTCGGAGCTGAGGACCAAACCCAGGGCCTTGCGCTTGCTAGGCAAGCACTCTACCACTGAGCTAAATCCCCAACCCTTAATTTTTGTTTTTAATTTAGAAAATTGGAGAAAGATTTGTGGCCACATCAGGAAGAGGAACAAATCAAGAGGTCCAGTGACCCCCTCCCCCCAGCTCATCTTTCAGGATCTTGACCTAGGATTTAGGTTCAAATACAGTAGAGGGCAAGAGGTATTCGTACTAAACAGTCCTGTCAGGGTGTGTGGTCTTGAACCACTGGCTCATTGACTCTGCTCCAGTCTGTCCTGCAAGGTGTGAGAATCTCTTCTTGGGAGACAAGTTCTAGCTGGCATCAGGGAGGGGTTCATCTTTCTCTTTCCCAGCTTAAGATTCATTCCTGGAGAAATTCCAATTCTTTGGGATCCATTGTTTGGATAGTCTGATAGTTCAAAATATCTTTAGATAATTTTGTCGCTGGAGGGACTGTGTAAGACCCTGGGATGAGGTTGTCCATGCTGGGCCTTAGAATTCCTAGCACCCTTTTCAGACTTACTGCCCCCAGCTTGGAATTACACTGACCAGTGATCTTTTTTTCTGGGCACAAGAACAACTAGGTTAGGTAGAGACTCTCTCAAGAAAGGTAGGGCCCAGACCTGGGGGTAGAAGGAACATAGGCAGGCACTTTTCAGAGAAAGAGTCCCATTGCTGTTAACCATTACCCCATGGCTTCCTTGCAGTGTCTTCAAGGAGGTGTGACTCAGGAGGGGGCGGATGGGAGGGTCAGCTGGTTATAATGAACCTTGTCCCTACTCTAAGTCCTGGGTCACTGATCCAACTATGGAAGCAACTCCAGGTAGGAGGTGGGGAGACAGCCTTGAAAGGGGACTCTGGGGCAGCAGCAGATGGGACAGATTTGGAATCTTTGGGTCTAGGACACACTTGATATTGGGGCTTGTAGCTCTGAGGCAAATAGAACTAAAGAGGAATGAGGTGAGCATGTAAATCTATTTTCCTGGTCCACACCCAGTCCTGATAGGCTCAGATTTATGTGCCACAGAACTGGGGGAGGGAAATAGTGGGGAGTCCACACCCCTGTGTATGAAGATAGCAGAGCAGAAGAGGAGGGGTTTGGGGTTTTCCGAAGCCCTTCCAGGTCTTTAGCATGGAAGTCCCATCTCGGGAGAAGTGTGTCTCCACTCTTACTCCTCCTTTGTCCAGCAGATCTTCAAGACACGGCCTTGTTAACTCTGTAAGTAGCACGAGGGTTGAAGATGAATTGAAGGTGGGGAGGCTCTCAGTTGTCATCAGCACCTTAAGTAGGACCTGGGACCCCAGTCCAGCTACGTACTTCCCTTACTTGCCTCTCCTGTCTCCTTACAGGAAGTTTAAGTTTAATCCAAGGCTGGGCATTGACAATCCTGTCCTCTCCCTGGCGGAAGACCAGGACCAATCTGGTAACCCCCTCACCCCTGACAACGATCACTTTTCCATAGAGACATTACAGTGCCACATAGCCTCCTGTCTCCTTGGTAACCACTAACGGCCTCCCTCTGATATCAGTAACTAAGCAGAGGTAGAAGGGGTGGCTTTCCCTTTGCCTTAGGCACCTGCCCATGCAGTGTCTGTCCACTCAGCTATAAAGCCCACCCTCTCACTGGCTGGAAGCTGCCCAGTGCTCCGACAGGAGGCAGGGGCTACCAGCCAGTGGATGGTCCTGTGCTTGGACTGTGTGCCCACCCCCTCTTTTGCTACCTACCTCCTCCTCCAGATCCCTGGAACCTGCAAAAGCCTCGCTTCTGTCTGCTGAGCAAAGAGGAGGAAAAGAGTTTTGGGTTCCATCTACAGCAGCAGCTGGGCAAGGCTGACCATGTGGTGTGCAAGGTGGATCCAGGCACCTCTGCCCAGCGCCATGGTCTCCGAGAAGGAGATCGGATCCTCGGGGTGAACAATAGCATTGTGGAACATGAAGACTATGCCACGGTGAGGCTGGACTTGGACTCTTTGTGGTACAAAGCCCTTCAGAGAAAAAGAGAAGGCTGACACTTGCCTAGGCACTCTGGTGCATGGGCCAAGCCTAACTCTCACCTAGACCCCATGGAGGTACCCAGCTAGAAGGATTTGATAAAGGCACCTGCAGATTTCTACAGTGGAAATGCAAGTTCTAAGGCATCCTGGCATTTCACCAGGGGGCCAACTGCTCTTACTTCCCTGTGTCCTTCTATAGGTAGTGCGCCTCATCCGGGCCAGCAGTCCCCGGGTATTGCTGACAGTGTTGGCAGGACATGTGCACGATGTGGTGCGTGCTCAGCAGGGGAGCGATGTCTCCCTTTGTCCTACCCTGGGCTCGGAGGTCAGGCCCCGGCTGTGCCATGTAGTAAAAGATGAAGGTGGCTTTGGCTTCAGCATCACCCACGGTGAGCATAGGGCCTAAGATGGGGCAGTCAGGGATGGGGAACTCAGCCTCTGTTCTAGGCAAGCAGCAGACTGGGAGTTACTTTGTCTGCCCTTAGGAGTTCGGGGTCCTTTCTGGCTGGTGCTCAGTTCGGGAGGAGCGGCTGAGAGGTCAGGGGTGCCTCCTGGGGCGCGGCTGCTAGAAGTGAATGGGGTCAGTGTGGAGAAGCTCACTTCCAACCAGCTCAACCGGAAGGTAGGGCTTCCTGTGGTGGCTTTCTACATGAACCCCGTCTCCTGAGGGTCTGCATATGTCACCCCTCTTCTTTTCTCTAAGGTTTGTGTGAGGCCTGCCCTCATTGCTGGGCCTGGGAGGAGGTGCCTCTCCATCCCCACACAGATGGCTTATGCTTATACTCTTGCTGGGTCCCCACAGCTTTGGCAGAGTGGAGATCAGGTGACTCTGCTGGTGGCAGGGCCAGAGGTAGAGGAACAGTGTCATCAGCTGGGAATACCTCTTGCTGCACCTCTGGCAGAGGGGTGGGCGCTGCCCGTCAAGCCCCGGTGTCTAAACATAGAGAAAGGACCTCAAGGCTTTGGGTTCTTGCTCCGGGAGGAGAAGGGCCTGGATGGTCGCCTCGGTGAGTGGCAGCAGGTCTAGGAGTGGGTAGGAGCTGGGCCCTAGGATGGTCAAACATATCCAGTTGTGCACACTTCTGGGTGTCCATGAGAGGTGCCCCCACTACCCCCCACCCCGTCTGAGCCACACAGCCCTTAGGCACCCTCCCATGTACTACGGGGTTAGTCCTTGGGAGAGCATGGGGCTGAGTCCAGGAGGAGCAGTGAATACGTCTATGTCCCAGGGCAGTTCTTGTGGGAGGTGGACCCAGGACTGCCAGCTGACAAGGCTGGAATGAAGGCTGGGGACCGCTTGGTGGCTGTGGCTGGGGAAAGCGTGGACGGGCTGGGCCATGAGGAAACAGTGTCCAGGATCCGAGCACAGGGCTCTCGGATCTCCCTCATCGTCGTCGACCCTGAGGCTGACCGCTTCTTCAGCATGGTGCGCAGGTGATGGGGTTAGGGAGAGGGTGGGAACGGAGCAGAGTTCAGGTGCCACAGGTTTGCTCTGTCTGCCCCCCCTCCCCCCCAGGTACGGCTGTCTCCCCTCCTCTTCTTGGAGAACACAGAGATCGCTGCCTCCTCCTCTCTGGCAGAAACTAAGGGTCTTCCAGTTGAAGATGCAGTTGAGCCTTCTAGCCCTGGTGGTTCCCGCCAATGCTTCTTGTACCCTGGGCCCGGAGGTGGCTATGGATTCAGGCTCTGCTGTGTGGCCGGTGGGCCTTTTCTCATCTCCCAGGTGACTTACGCCCCACGTGCCTTGGAATCTTTTCCATCATCCATCACTTACCTGCCTCTGCCTCCCTACATGCCCAGCCTTAGAACACCTGATGAATTCCGTGTGTGCCCCCTGTACTGCCAGGTGACCCCAGGAGGCTCAGCTGCCCGCACGGGGCTGCAAATGGGAGATGAAATTTTGGAGGTGAATGGATATCCTGTGGGTGGATACAATGACCTGGATAGGCTTCAGCAGCTAGCTGAGGCCAAGCCACCCCTCTGCTTGACGCTGGCAGCTAGGAATCCGCAGGGCTTAGAAGCCTGGATTTCCTCAGAGTTTGGAAAGGTAAGGGCAAAGACAGGTGGAACTATGAGAAAGGCAGAGAGGAAAGTTGCTGGGTAGAGCCCTGGAGGGTGTGGTGGGAGGGGAGACGGGGACTGTAGGCCATAGGAGGTGAGGATAGAAGGAGCCATGGAAACAAGTCCCATTCCTGAGCAGCCAGAGCATGTTGGGGCAGGAAAATGAACTCTTCCGGTCCCAGCCTGACTCTGTCCTCCCGCTCTCTGTGTAGGACTGGACCCTGGCTTTGGAGCGGCTATAGGAAACCCCTGCCTGCCACAGACTTGCCTGGTGGCTTTCCTGCCCTTGCTCTGCATCCTGAGGTGGAGGGAGCCAGGAATGGTCTCTCCAAGCTGGAAGCAGGAGCTGGAGGGTTCAGACACTCCTGATCACAGGATCTTCTTCCCTTCTCATGAGCCTAGCTCCAGCAGAGGGGTGTGGTCAGAGACCTCAGGCAGGCCCGTGAGAGAGCCCGAGTCTCCACAGGCTCTTATGTAGAAGTTTTGAGGAGCTGTGCTACAAAGATGAATTTCTGCCCAAGAAGGTGATGCTGTAGAGCCATTTAGGATCGAAGCTTTGAGAACTTAGGCTAGGTATGTGGCATGTGTCATGAGGACCTGGAGGTCAGCCATGCTTTCCTTATGTGGGCACCTTAGAAAGGTGGGAGCTGGTTCCTGGCCACTGTCATGTCCTGTTAGAGCCTTTCCCAGTTGGCCGGTGAGATGGCTCGGTTGGTAAAGGTGCTTGCTGCTAAACCTGACAACCCGAGTTCGATCCCCAGAACCAGATGATAGAAGGAGAGAACCAATTCCTGGAAGTTGTCCTCTAACCTCTGTATGCGCACCTTGGTAGGCCTTTGTCCAAAGAAATAAGTAAATATATGTGCAGTCTTTCCCTGTAATCTGGCTTTGTGTTTTTGTTGGTGAGAATAAGCCAAGGCAGTTTAAAGGAACCGAAGGTGCTCCAGGCTTTAGTTTCTGTGGGAGAGGGTTTAGAACCTTGTCAATGCCAAAGGCCACAATCCACAGTTCCCTTGAATTCTACATCAAGTTGCTTTATTGCTAGGCCTCAGAGATTAGAGGCCAATGGCCTCAGAGATCCAGGGGGTTGAGACCAAACTGACGAAGCTGCTCCTTGTGCCTGGTGTGGAGTCTCTGCACAGCTGCATCCCACTGAGGCTTGACAGCCCTCAGCTTGGCCAAGAGACAGTCCAGGCTGCCCTGTGAGCACCAAGCTTTCAGCTCCCAGGAAGACAGGGAAGGGTGAATGTTGCCTCAGTTTACCCAGCTTGGTAATAGTTCTTTGCTAATGGCTTCCTTTTCTTTTCCTTCCTTCCTTCCTTCCTTCCTTCCTTCCTTCCTTCCTTCCTTCCTCCCTCCCTCCCTTCTTTCTGTAAGATACCTTTGCTTTGTAGTCCAGGCTGGCTTTGAACTCACAGTTCTCTTGCCTCAGCTTCCCAAGTGCTGGTTTGCAAACATGAACCACTGTGTCTGGCTGCCCATTGTTTCTCGTTTCTCTCTCTCTCTCTCTCTCTCTCTCTCTCTCTCCCCCCCCCCTCCAACACCCATGATTGAACCTAAGGCCTCACACATTCTAGGCAAGTACCCTGTCCACTGAACTGTACATTAATCCCTCTTCTTTTTTTTTGTTTGTTTGTTTTTGTTTTTTCGAGACAGGGTTTCTCTGTGCAGCTTTGTGCCTTTCCTGGAACTCGCTTTGGAGACCAGGCTGGCCTCGAACTCACAGAGCTCCACCTAGCTCTGCCTCTCGAGTGCTGGGATTAAAGGCGTGTGCCATCAATGCCCGCAATCCTTCTTTTTACTTTTTATTTTGAGATAGAGTCTGTTACTATACCGCCTAGGCTGGCCTTGAACTTTGTACCTAGGTAGGTCTTGAACCTATGATCCTTCTGCCTCAGCCTCCTGCATAGTAGGATTACAGTCTTGTGCCATTCCTTTCTTTCTCTGCTCCTTCTCCCTACTCCTCTTCTTATTTCCTTCCTCCCAGGTCTGTGCGGGGATTGAACCCATGGCCTTGCATACTAGGCTAGAGCTCTACCATTGACCTATACCCCAAGCCCCTGATTATTTTGAGTCTAGGTCTCACTATGTAGCAGATACATGTACATTGTAGCCAATGTTGGCCTTAAACTCTAAATCTTCATGCCTTAGCTACCCACGTATGGGATTACAAATCACTGGCTCTGTCAATGGCTGTATCTTCTGTTTACACTTAGAACAGAGCATGGCTTCCATGGGTTGTGGGTCATCACACTAGTTGAGGGTAAAGGGACAGAGGGTTATGGGATACTGAGAAGATGGCCTCCAGGGAATGGTGCTTACATGCAAGATTTCCTCATACTTGGCCTCCATGTTTGCCACGTGGGCACGCAGCTGAGCCAGGGTTTCATCCTGCTCTCTGAGGGCTTGCTCAGCCTCCTCCCTGGCTGCCTTAGCCTCCCTTTGGCATGTTTCTAGAGAGCAGGGCAGGAAGATAAAGAAGACAGGACGGTGATGCTATAGCAAGAGCAGTAACCAAAGGTACCTAAAAAGGGTACCTTGACAGAGGACAGTAGACTCCCAGGGCATCAGCTTTCCTGAAGTCTCTGTAAGGACTCACTGGGGTACTGCAGAATGAGTAGAGGTTTTGAGACAGATGAACCCAAAGTCTGGTGCTTATTACATATACAACATAGGACAAATATCTCTGTGTCTCCATGTCTTAAATGTTTGGCTTTGTTTTGCTTAAGACAGAGTCTTATGTAGCCAGGCTGGCCTTAAACTCTCCAAGTAGCCAAGGACAACCTTGAACTCCAAATCTTCTTCCCTCTACCTTCCAGGGTTGGGATTATAGACTTGTACTAACATGGTTCAGTTTCTTTATCTTTCTTAATCAAAGCCAGGTCCTCAGGAAGAGCAGTCGGTGTTCATCACCATTGGGCTCTCTCTCTAGCCCCTTCTTCAGAATCTTTGGAGGGAAAATGACCTCTGCTCCTTATGTTTGCTGTGACCCTCCAGTGTGAAAATGGATGACAAAGCACCTACCCAATAAAGGAGGTGTTCAGTACATGCTGAACTTTAATTTGAAAGAAGGCCAAGGTTAGAGACAGAATCCGTGGCCTGTATAAGCAACTCATGAATATGTATAGTGAAACTGAAGATATTTTGGATGGGATAGCTTACACCTGGAATCCTACAACTCAGGAGACTGAGGCTGGAGGATCACCGTGAGTTCATGGCTACCATGGGCTTTTGAGGAATAAGAAGATTCAGGAGGGACTGGAGCAATGGCCAAACAGTTATGAGTACCTGCTGCTGCTGCTCCTGCAGAGAGCCCGGGTTTCGTTCCCAGCACCCACCTGGTGGCGTAGAATCATTCTAACTCCAGTTCCAGAGGACCGATGCCCTCTTCGGACCTCTGTTTTCTTATCTGGTTGCTTATTCACTGATCTAACAAGCAGTAATTTAAGGCTTTCTACCTGTGCTCAGCTTAGAAGATACTGTAGTCTGGTTGTAAAAGTCAGCTAAACTAATAAGAAATGTGTTTTGATTAGAATAGACAAGGCAGTGAAGGGGGAACTGTTGGACTTGGGGAGATTAAAGCAAGGGGGAAATTGAGTGACAGTCCTCTAGCTTAGAGGGCTTTTAAAAAATTTTTCGGGGTTGGGGATTTAGCTCAGCGGTAGAGCACTTGCCTAGCAAGCATAAGGCCCTGGGTTTGGTCCTCAGCTCTGGTTTTAAAAAAAAAAAATTCTTTTTAGTTGGGTGGTGGTGGTGGTGGTGGTGGTGGTGGTGCACACCTTTAATCCCAGCACTCAGGAGGCAGAGGCAGAGGCAGACGGATCTCTGTGAGTTCAAGGCCAGCCTGGGCTACAGAGTGAGGTCCAGAAAAAGAGCCAAAGCTATACAGAGGAACCCTGTCTCAAAAAAAAATTATTAGGGTTATTTATTTTGTTATTTTATGTGTATGAATGTGTTGCCTGTATGTATGTCTGTGCACCATGTGGGTGCCTGTGGAGGTCAGAAGAAGGCATTAGATTCCCTAGGGCTGGGGTTACAGGTGGTTGTGAGCCACTGTGAGGGTGCTGGTTCAGGTTCTCTGTAAGAACAAGTGCTCTGAACTGCCGAACCAACTCTCTTAGAGGCCAAGTCCAGCCCCTAGCTTAGAGGTTTATGCCACAGAACTCTGTTCAGAGGAAAGTTGGGGTGAAGGTGACCCTAGTTAAAATGCAAGGAACAGATTGTAGACATCTAGAGAAGGCTGTTCTACGTGCCCTCTTCCATGCTGGGCCTTCTTGGTGACCTGGGAGAGAAAGGGTGAGCGATGCGGCCTACCTAGCTGCTCCCGTAGACCTCTCGCTTCCTCCTCCAGCTGCTTGC
The DNA here is from genome assembly GCF_903995425.1 of Onychomys torridus. Lineage (NCBI taxonomy): Eukaryota > Metazoa > Chordata > Mammalia > Rodentia > Cricetidae > Onychomys > Onychomys torridus. The sequence continues at coordinate 37,645,680 of NC_050449.1, read as the reverse complement.
TCCGGGTCCTCAACTCCTCTTGCAGGGCCTGACGCTGGCGGCTCATCTCTGAGGTGCGAGCCATCGGGATGGAGGCACATGAAATGAAGTGGGGCAAAGTCTCAGTCAAGGAACAGAACTGAGAAACTTGGGAGACCTTGAAAGTTTGGGAGATAGAAAAACCGACCCCGACCCCTCCCCCCACCGCAGCTTAAGAGGGGGACCCTGGCCCTTCTTCCCACTCACTCCCAAAGATAAAGAAGAGGGCCGCGGCTACATTTTGTTTCACATAGCTGTCAATCATGCAGCATTAGCCATTCTAGAATGTGGGATCCACATTCTACCAGGTTCTCAGGAGCCGGTTATGCAGGGACGGTAGAGACTAGCTATGGCAGTTAGAGCTCCTCTTCAGTTCCTTGAATTCCCCGACTTTCTGGGTTGCCCTCTTCCATGCCCCTGTCTCCTGCCCACCTGGTCAGTCAAATCATACCTGCATATGCGGCCTTCCCTTCACTTTGGGCCCGTTCCAGTTCAGCTTCCAGCTCCCGCAACCTCTGCTTCAGCCTGTCTTCAGAAGCTTTGGCTCTGCGGGTCTCGTCCCTCTGTAGAGCTGTCAAGGGTGTGAGAGGCATGCTCACGTCTGACTGTGGGTCCCACAGAATCAATCACCATAGCCTCCATGAACTATACTTACCTCTGGGAACTTGGTGACAGGTGTCAATTTCTTATTCTCTTTATTAGTTGTCCCCCTCCCCCAGAACCTGTAGGGTTTTCATTCCTAAGGAGTCAATATTCCTTCCACATTCTGGCTACTAAAAGACAATGGCTTCCCCGAGCTGCGGGTTAGCTCCGTGGTAGACCACTCACTCGTCATGAATGAGGCTGCGGTTCCATCCCCAGAGCTGAGGGTGGGGTCCGGAGGGTGATGGGTGGGGAATAGCGTCTTTCACTGATTTCCACTGCCCAGCCCTTCCTCACAGTCTTTGCCAACAGATAATGGCTAGCTTGGTTTTAGCCCTGCACATAGTTCAAACTTCCAGTTCCCCAAGAACCCAGAAATGCCCCCAGGTGCCGTGTGTTGAGTGGCTAGTTTATTGTCAATTTGACAGAAGCTAGAGTCTTCAGAGAGGAAGGAGCCTCAGCTGAGAAAACACCTCTGTAAGATCAGGCTGTAGGCAAGCCTTTAGGGCATTTTCTTAATTAGAGATTAATGGGGAGGGCCTGCCCACTGTGGATGAGGCCATCCCTGAGCTGGTGGTCCTGGGTTCTATAAGAAGGCAGGCTGAACAAGCCATGGGAAGCAAGCCAGTAAGAAGCTCCCCTTCAGGGCCTCTGCATCAGCTCCTGCCTCCAGGATCCTGCCCTGCTTGAGTTCCTGTCCTGGCTTCCTTTAATAAAAAAAACAGTGATTTGGAAGCACAAACCAAATCAACCCTTTCCTCCCCAGGCTGATTTGGTCATGGGGTTTCATCACAGCGACGATAACCCTAACTAGGACATTCTGCCTCTGCTGTCTCCGGAGGCTTCAGACTTCCTACCTAAGTGGTCTTGAAGCAGCTCCTTCTCCAGCAGCATCAGCCTGTGCTTGGTCTCAGCCTCTGCATCTGTCCTGGCAAGATGATAGAGTCTTAAGTTATGCTGATCTCGGTCCCACCCAGGGCCTCCTCCCACATCCTGCGTGATGGAGGAAGATCGCTGGATAAGGGATGTCTGATGGCAAAATCTTACAAATTCACCGCTGAGTGAATTTGGGAGGGAGGCATCCTCCACTTTCTCAGTCCCCGTGGAATCTGGACTAAAGGCTCTGAAGAGGAGGGCAAGAAATCTTCACCCTACCCAAGTGTGGTGGCGATGCCTGTAATCCCAGTACTAAGAAGACTGAGTTGGAAGATATGTTTGAGGCCTGCCTGGGTCTCATAGTGACCCTGGGTCAAAAGGACAAAAGACAAAACCAAACAAACACGCACTCCATCTTGTTGCCCAAAGTGCTGGACTCCCTCTGAGGACCTTTGTGTCACGGACACACACTGTGACTCACCAGGACTTGGGTTTTTTTTTCTTCTGTGCTCCGGTTTTTCGCCCCTTCGCTCTGGTTTTAGGTGGCATCCTTGCTGTCCTGGGGGAGGGAAGACCTTCTGTGTAGGTCTGTAGACAGAGATGCTCTCCTGACTCCTGGGTGGTGGTAGGAGTCTCAGGACAGTCAGAAGTCTAGTCTCCCTGTATATCTTATGCTTTCTAGAAGCTTCAGTTCTTGGTCTCCTGGGAACTGAGGCAGGGCTGGAAGGAAGAACAATTCTGTGGGCAGCAGTCAGCCCTCTCAGAGAAGAGAAATCTCTGGACCTCGTCCCTTCTCTCTCTCCCCAACAAGCTTACTCTTCCCCTTCCTACCTCCAGGACCCTCTCTTGCTTGTGTGGTGTCTGTCTCCCTGGGGAATGATCCTCCTTGGGGAGGGCAAAGAGAATCCCAAACAGATTGAGTTTAGGGAGGAGCCTGGGTCCTGGGAACCAATCCAGGGTGAAAAACTTCCCCCAAGGGGTAGGACCAAGAACTGAGGTGTTGGGTTTCTGGAGACTGCCTGCTGTCTAGGCAACTGGGAAACACTGGGTTCACAGGCAGGTCGGATGGGCTAAATCGGCTCACACAAAAGTCCTGTAGGTAGCTTCTCCTCTTACCCCCAAATCCTAGCCTTAAAGAAAAGGCCTTGGAGCTGAATAGCTATTATTCATGTCTACACAGGCACTGCCTGTGATCTGGAGACTTTCCAGTCTAGAAATCTAGAAGTGTCCAGTCTGAGAGAATAGTGCATTACAGATGTAGAGGAAAGGCAGGGATAGTAGCCATCACAGGTACTTTACATTTCTAGGTCTCCTGAACACAGTGACGTAATTTACTTTAGAACTTGAGGTCCTGCCAGGTGGTGGTGGCGCACACCTTTAATCCCAGCACTTGGGAGGCAAAGGCAGGTGGATCTCTGTGAGTTCGAGGCCAGCCTGGTCTTCAGAGAGAGTTCCAGGACAGCCAGGGCTATGCAGAGAAATAAAATCTGTCTCGAAAAACAAAACAAAAAACAAAAACAAACAAACAAAAAGAACTTGAGGTCCACTTCAGAAAGGCTATCTATGGTGTGTGCGGGAAACACGTGCTGGCACAGGTAACTGAGAACGTTTTCCACTTAAGGGAAACGAGAACAGAGAAGTAGAGCCATGGACTTCAGGATGCTGGCCCAGAGAGGAGGCCACTAATTAGACAGTCATGAATTGAGCTATTTAATTTTGCTCAGCTTCAATTTCTTGGTGAATAAGTTTTGTACCTCCCGAAAGCCCTGGACTTTAGTGGTGTGTTCACAGGACTTCTTTCCCTCTGGTCAATTATTGTCTCACTCCCTTTGTTTCTTTATGAGATTACTCTGCAGACATGTTTAGAAGCCCCCAAGCTCCCTGAAGCAGAGAGTTGGTTAGAGCTCCCTCTAGTGGACTTGCTTGACTTGCGTCTCCTAAATTTTGCAGTTTAGTATTTCTTGGGCCATATTGGGGGAGATTCCCTTTGGAATCTTGGGGGACACATTCTAGCATTTCGTGGGTGATTAAAAAATTGACTAGCCAAGTGGTGGTGGCTCACGCCTTTAATCCCAGCACTTGGGAGGCAAAGGCAGGCGGATCTCTGTGAGTTGGAGGCCAGCCTGGGCTACCAAGTGAGTTCCAGGAAAGGTGCAGAGCTACACAGAGAAACCCTGTCTCAAACAACAACAACAAACAACAACAAATTGATTGTGGGCAGAGTGTGTGACAGGTATCTTGCTATTGTCCCCTCTCAAACTGGGAGGGCTCCATCCTGGAACTGTGCTATTGCTGGGCATCACGATGGCATCATACCTAGAACGGAACGACAAGCCTTCCTCGCTGTGGATTATGGGATGTACAGACTCTTTTTTAGGCACTTCTGTGTGTCCCAGTCTCTTCCATTTTTAACACTTGCATATTATCAGAAGCAAAAGCTGCAGAAATAGGTATAAGATGTAGGAGTAACTCTCTCACCTGTGAAGAGCAAGCCGAAGAGCAACCCATGTTTGCTTAACCCCATGACACTTTAGATATCTTAGAAACGATTTTTAATCTTAATTTCTCATTATTTTAGATGTGTGTGGGTTTGTGCCTGTGAGTGCAGTGCCCAAAGAGGCTGGAAGGGAGCATGGAGCCCCTGGAGTTGAAGTTACAGATGTGCTCATCTGGTGGTGCTGGAAACCAAACTCAGGTTCCCTGCATGAGCAGCGCTTGCTCTTGACTGCTGAATCATGGCTCCAGCCCTACTTTGGACATGTTACAGAGTCCAACTTGTCTCTGTGATGCCTTACAACCCATGGAATGTGGGGCTGGTGAGGCTGCGCAGGCTTCCCGATATGGAGAACATCTTTCTTCTCATTTCCACCATGTTTGCATTTATTCCTCCTTTAGACTCTCCTCTTCCTGCCCGAGAGTACACCGAGAATTCCCGCCCTTTCCTTTGCACCAGGAGCGTGTTTGGGACTTCTTCCACCATGTCACTGTGTCACTCATGTTGGTGCTGGGAAGGACACATCGAGGATAGAAGTGACAGGGTTCCAGCTGTACCTCAGGCCTTAGAGAGCATTTATTTTCACAAATATGTTCAGCCAACTGACTCTCAGGTGCAGAATCAGGATGTGGTTTGAGGTCAAGGTGAAGCGGAGTAAAAAAGAGTGCCACCTGTCACGTGATGAACTGGTCCCAACATAACCCAGAACAGGGATGGCATTATGTTCACCATTTCAACGCACTTCTAGAACATATTCAGAAAACAAATAAAAACAAAGAAATATTTACACATAAAAACTGTGAGAAAAGGTCCATCCTCCTTTTCATTGACTTCAGCTTGGAATCAATGATAAGAAATACCATTTCAGTATATCTATCTTTCTCAGTTAAAGTTTTTTTGGGAGCTGGAGAGATGGCTCAGTAGTTAAGAGCACTTGTTGCTCTTTCAGAGGACACACCCATGTGCACACACACAGGCAGATTATTATAATTAATAAACACGAATCTTAAAATTTGTATTACATGTAGTGTGTGTGTGTGTGTGTGTGTGTGTGTGTGTGTGTGTGTGTGTGTGCATGCCGTAGAGTCAGGGGACAACTTGTGGGAGTTGATCTCTCCTTCTTCTTTGTGTGTCTTGGGGATTGAACTCAGGTCATAAGGTTGGCAGCAAGCACCTTTACCTACTACTAAGCCATCTTGCTGGCTCCCTGTCTTCCTTTGAATAAGATCTATCCAGGAGGGCTTTTTTGTTTGCTTTTTGAGACAGGCTCTTACTGTGTAGCCCTGACTGGTCTGGAGCTCACTATGTAGATTAAGTTGGCCTCAAACTACCTCTGCTTCTTGAGGGTTGGAATTAACCGGTGTGCATGGCCACATCCTGATCTAGACAAGAGTTTTGAGGAGTTTTTTTATAAGAAGAGAGATCTCTTGTTTATTTATATATTAAAAGAAACATGGCCTGATCAGAGACTCAATGGCCTTGACCTACAGCAGTGGTTCCCAACCTTCATAATTATGCAACCCTTTAACCCAGTTCCTCATGTTGTGGTGACCCCCAACTATAAAATTATTTTTGTTGCTACTTCATAACTTTAGTTTTGCTACTGTTATTTGACTCATAATGTAAATATCAGTGTTTTCTGATGGTTTTAGGGGACCCCTGTGAAAGTGTCGTCTGACCCCAGAGAGGTCTCCACCCACAGGTTGAGAAGCCCTGGCCTACAGAGACCGTGAGCCGGGCAGAGTGACATGCCCGTGTTGTCCCAGCTACTTGAGAGGCTCTGGGAGAAGGACCCTTTGATCCAGTGTTCAGTGTCAGCCTGAGAAACAAAGTGAGACCGGTCTGCAGAAGGAGTGGGGGAGGAAAGAAAAAAGCCAGCAACAGTTGCTAAGGATGGAGAGATGATCAACATTTCCCCCGGTTTCGAGTACCTCTGCACAGAAAGAAATACCATTCACTAACGGGAGAAAGTCTGTTCAGATGGGGCCCAGGCGTCCAGTTTGTGTTTTTGTTTATTTACTTTTACGTGATTGGTGGGGATTAAGCAAATATGTGTGAAACACCACCAGGCCTTGGCCTAAGGCTTTTTCTATTAGTATGTCTGCAGAGGGTCCTGTGTTCTAGGTGAGTATAAATGGGTAGCAAAGGCTCCAGGGCAGCGCAGCTACCACCAGGAGGTGGAGAGCCTGCCTATTCCTGGCGCCTGGAAGGGTAAAGAAGGGTGGATTGAAAAGCTGGAAGGACTTGCTGGCTGAGAGGAATCGGTCTGGTAAGGTTAGTGGGAAGCAGGTGGGAGTTGGGGTGGTGGCAGCGGTGAGGGCAAAGGTGGGGAAGGGGTAGAAGGTTGGGGAAGTGGGGTGGGGGGTGGGAGGGTTGTCCTTCTGGGCAAGGAAGACAATTTTGCAAAGGCCTGGAGATGTGTGGCTCTCAAATCTCTGAAACTAGAAAATTTTGTCCATCTTATCTGGGATAGAGTTTGAGCCATTAAAAAATATAAAGCATAGTGTGGGTCTTCATTTCCTCTCTTGGCTTCCCTCTAGGGAAAAGAGCTTCTAGGCCCTCGGCCTCTTCTCTGCTGGACGCATGAGAGGTTAGAGGTATGGGGCTCTCTGAAGACAAGACTGCTGACCCCTGCCTGGGGGATGGTATAGGCTTCCAGTGTTGGGGTCACTCTCTTTTGTTCCTTGAGATAGTTTCGCTTCTACCAGGAAACTGGCAGGAAGGGTCAAGGTCAAAACATCATGATGGATGCTCTACCTTTCCCATGGTTAAGGGAGAGTTGGCAGCCTCCATATAAACCAGCAGTGCGAATTCTGGGATAGGGAGGACATGGGGATTAAGTGCAGCTCTTGGAGGTACTGAGAATAAAGTCAATTCTAGCAAGCACGTAATGAGCACAAATCAGAGTTTTGCTGGAATTTAAAAAGTTGTCTCCTCCTGATGGTTCAGTGCTGGTGCTTCTGTCTCAGTGAACTCTTACATTGTTGTATGAAAGAAAACAAACAACCCCCCCCCCAAAAAAAAAAGAAAGAAACAGAAATATAGCTCACCGCAGTAGAAACAGAATGTGTGCTATATAATTCCATGCCGTGTAGAATTTACTGAAGACAACACAGACTGGAAGTCTTTTTTAATTATTTTATTTTATTTTTATTTTGAGAGAAGTTCTCTCTGTAGACATGCCTTGTTGTAGAATATTATTTTAAGTCTGTAGACCTGCCTTGTTATAGAATATTATTTTAAGATGTGTTACATTTGTTTATGTTGTGGAACATGTATTTAAGATGCGTTGCATTCTTTTATGTTGCATTTGTTTAACTCTGTGAAGCTGTGTTGCTTTGCCTGTTTAAATGTCTGATGATTTAATAAAGAGCTGACCATCAATAGTGAGGCAGGAGAAGGGATAGGCAGGGCTGACAGGCAGAGAGAATAAATAGAAGGAGAAATCTAGGAGGAAGAAGAAGAAAGAGCAAGAGAACACAGAGAGGAGGATGCTAGGGGCCAGCCACCCAGCCACCCAGCCACACAGCCACCCCGCCACCCAGCCACATAGCCACCCAGCCACCCCAGCCACCCAGCCACCCAGCCACCCAGCCACCCAGTGGTGCTGGTCTGAACCCCTCTAGGAGACCAGTCACATAGAATTGTGGCTTGTGCAGTTACTACAGTACATAATACTTGGTAATGATTGTGAATGACTGTTCCTGGTTTATGTATAATGTTTACTAGATTATACTTTTCATTAGTGTAGGTGTTCCCGAGTCCCTTAACAGTGAACTATATTACAGTATGAAATGTGAATATAGTATGCAGTGTTAAGCTGGAAGCAGCCTTGTAGATGTCGTATTTACAGCCGCTCTCATGTAATCAGTGACCACCAGGACTAACTATATCATCCATATTTGTATAAGTACACTCTGATGTTCAAACAGTGCTAATAGCCTAGAGATGCATTTCTCAGAGAATCATGATTGTATTTAGAGAGTGACCTGTGTCGATTCTCATTGGTGATTCTTACCCTCATTTGTTTGGTGGATGCCATCATTCTCTCAGTGGTATTAAAGTAATGTTTACTTAGTACCATTCAATGAAAGAATTGTTGGCTGCTCCTCCCCACAACAGACTCATTCTATAACTTTGACTGGTATGGAACCCTGGAACTCATTGTAGTTTATGCCTTGAACTTTCAGTCCTCTTAGCCTCCCGAGTGCTGGGATTGCAGACGTGCTACCATGCCTGGCTTCTGAGTTAGGGATTCTTCAAATTATGTGTATTGGTTACTTTGTGTGGTGGACATGGGTAATTGTACACATTATTTTCCCATTTTACTTAATTAATGTTGTTTATGTTGGTATTTATCACTCTCAGGGTAGGGGAAGAGATGAAACAAGGAGTCTATGCTTCCCAGACAGACCCTGAAATCAGAGTGATCTTCTTCCTCAAACCACCTCCTGCCCCTCTTCAGGTACTAGGCATAGTACAGCCCCACCCAGCACTTTCACCATTTTTACTTCAAAACAAGGTTTCTCTGTGTAGCCTTGTCTGTCCTGGAACTTGCTTTCTTTACCAGGCTGGCCCCAAACTCAGAGATCCGCCTGCCTCTGCCTCCAGAATGCTGGGATTAAAGGCGTGTGCCACCACCTGCTCGGTTTTTGGTTTTTTAAGAGAGGGTGTACTGTCATTCAGATTGAACCTCCTGAGACTCATGTTTTTGCCTCCCAGATGCTTGGATTTTGGGTGTTTGCCACGATGTCTGGAAAATGTGTTATTTTGTGTATTTCTGGACTCCTCCAGAGAATATAAAATTCTTCATTAACTCCATGTATGTGAAATGTGAGGCAGTTAACTATTTGTGTATTGGTGTTCAAGGTTGAAAGGTTAAAAATAGGATTAAGGGCCTAGAGAGATGGCTTGATTGGACAGGACAGAGGTTGGATTCCCATTCTCTCTCTCTCTCTCTCTCTCTCTCTCTCTCTCTCACACACACACACACACACACACACACACACACACACACAGAGCAGCTCATAACCATCTTTTTTTTTGTTTTTCAAGACAGGGTTTCTCTGTGTAGCTTTGCACCTTTCCTGGATCTCGCTCTGTAGACCAGGCTGGCCTTGAACTCACAGAGATCCACCTGCCTCTGCCTCCCGAGTGCTGGGATTAAAGGCACCACCACCGCCCGGCGCTCATAGCCATCTTTAACTCTAGTTCCAAGGGACTGGAGTGCCACCATGGCACCAGGCATGCATATAGTACACTGGTGAACATGCAGGCAAAACATTTGTACACACAAAATAAAATATTTATTTAGTCAGCAGTTCTCTGTGTAGCTCTAACTATCCTGGAACTCTGTAGACCAGGTTGGCCTTGAACTTAGAACTCAGAGATCCGGCGCCTCTGCTTCCCAAGTGCTAGGACTAAAGGCAATCGTTACTATTGCCCGGCAATAAAAAATATTTTAAAGTAGGATTAAATCAAGGCTAAACTTTTTGATTGCTGTTACTATAGAAAAATGTTATGATGTTAGCTAGTAGTATGTATCTAATAAAGCTGATAAGTGATCAAATTGGTTTCTTGAGTCTTTCTTCTTAGTAGAATTCATGCTGTATTCAAACATATACAATACTGTGAAAACATCATTTTCTTAGTGATTAGCCTGGAATATTCAAAGAAAAGCAGAGTAGGTTTTATTAGTTTGAAGACAGAGCCTGAATTTTAATCACAGTATCCAAAGAAGTTGTTAATTCTGATGTACATTAGGTTTGTTACGAGGGTATTGTAACAAGCAAGTCATTGTGAAGTGTCTTGTGATCAGCACATTTTGTGCTGGAAGGAAATAGGTGGGAGCAGTCAGCTAGGAACCCTGGAAAGCAGCCTTGCGCTGTCCCCACAATGTTTCTCCTACAACAGCTTCCAGAAAGGGGAAGGGTTCTATAGTGACATTGGTGGTGCATGTCCCTGGGGATGCAGGCACTGATGAGGGGAATGGTCCACTACCTAAACATAGCCATCAGAAACCAACAGTAATGGGCGGGACTCTGCTCAGTAGCACAGTGCTTGTTAGCACTGCAGAAAGTCCTGAGGTTCTGGAGGGACTGGGGTGGTGGGGTGGGGACAGGACGCGACAGCACTCATGACAGACACAGGGACTCAGTAGTGACTCTGGATCTTTTTCCTCTGGGTCTTTTGGAATGAGTGGTGGGTAAGAAGTACTTAGGTGAGTCTGATGTCCGAATACCTTAATTTACTACTGACTGCTTGCTTGCTACCTTTCCTCCAGCTTAGACCTGCTGTGGAAGGCGACCGTAAACAAGGCTAATTCTTTGGTGCTTCATTAGATAGGAGAGGTCCAGACTTCTGTAATTCTGTTTTTTTTGAATAGGACCTTACTATGTAGCCCAGGCTGATCTCACACTTTGAGCAGTCCTCCTATTTATTAATAAGCTTCTCAAGTGTTAGGGTCATAGGCACCGAGGTACCATTCTTAGGACCCTTCCTTCTTTAGATCTGTTTTGAATGGCTGTATGGGTCTGTAGCACTTTGTTGAAAGAAATATACAACTGATGAATCATAAAATGTATAGAACAAAATGTATAAGTCTACATTTACCCTTATACTGCAAATGAATACTCTCTCCAGAAGTATCTAGGGTCCATTCCTCCACAGTATATCCCATTTCCTAAGTGGCTCTAAGAAATGCAATGGAGACCATCATCTTTTTTTTTTTTTTTTTTTTTTTTTTTTGAGGAAGGGTTTCTCTCTAGCTTTTGGAGGCTGTCCTGGAACTTGCTTTGTAGGCCAAGCTGGCCTCGAACTCACAGAGATCCACCTGCCTCTGCCTCTTGAGTGCTGGGATTACAGGTGTGCGCCACCCCCCCCCCCCCCACCCCCCCCCCACCCGGGAGACCATCATCTTTAAGTCATTTTTTGCATTATTGACTAGTGGATTGTTTTTAGCATTGGTCTCTTATTTTTCTTCCCCTCTTCTGGTACTGGAGATGAAACTCGAGGCCTTGAGAAATACTGTGTAAATCCTCTCTAACTGAACATTTACTCCAGACCAATACCAATATAACCAAAGATTAGTAATTAGTCATTCTTTATATCTTGGAGCAGTTTATACTTTCACATTTCTTAATAACTCAAGAAATCTCAAAATACTGTGTTTAATGTCTTAATGTACTTTAAGACAATTTTGCAAATTACTCAGCTTCTGCGTGTGTGCATGTCCTTGCGTGCATGTCGTTCCTCAGACATTTTCCACCTTCTCTTTCCTTCTGGAGCTGGCCAATAGGCTAGGATAGCTACTTACACAATCCCAGCTAGCCCCAGGGGTTTGCTTGTTTCTCCTTCCCCAGTGCTGGGATCGCACCTATTTGACACCACACCTGTTTTTGTTGTTGGTTGATGCGACTAATGTGATTTTGGGGGCTTGATTTCAGGTCTTATGCTTGCAAGGTAAGCACTTTACCAACTGAGCTATTTCTCCAACTCCTTCCCTTTTTTTTCAAGTGGCTCTTGAACTGGTGAACTAGTGATTCTCAAAGTTTAACATGAGTTCAGATCACCTGGAGGGAGAACTTGTTAAATAGGAGAAACTGGTAGGTCTGGGGTAGGTTTAGAACTGCATTCTTGACCATCATCCAGGAGATCTAAGGATCACACTTGATGTAGCAAGGCTTTATACTAAACACAGTTGATTTTATTTAGAAAAGCTTGAATTTTCTGTTGAAGAAATGGCTGTGTGGTACCTTAAATTGTGACAGTAATACATTCTTAAAATATACTTTTTAAAAACAGATTTTGTTGTTGTTGGTGGTGTTTTATTTGTTTTTTTGTTTGTTTGTTTTGAGACAGGGTTTCTCTGTGTAGTCCTGTGTCTCTTAGAACTGGCTTTGTAGACAGACTGGACTCAAACTCACAGAGGTCTGTCTGCCTCTGCCTCTGCCTCTCAATAGCTAAGATTAAAAGTGTGAGCCACCAGTGCCCAGATGAAACAGTGAGATTTTTTTTAAAGCGGTTTTTTTTTTTTCTTTTAATAATTTGGCAGGGCAGTGGTGGCACATTCCTGTAACCCCAGCACTTAAGAGGCATAGGTAGGTGGATCTCTGTGAGTTCCAGGCCAGCCTGGTCTACAAAGCAAGTTCCAGGACAGCCAGGGCTACACAGAGGAAACTCTGTCTCGGTAAAAACAAAACAAAACAAACAAACAAAAAAATTGTTACATTTCCAAGATCTTCCATGTTATTACTATAGAGTAGATGTCACTAAAAAAGGTTTCAAAGGACTGTGTCAAATTTTATGATATGGGCAAGTTTGTTTAGTCTCTGCTTCCTGAGTTCTAGGATTAAAGATGTGTGCTACCATACTTGGCAATTTCTAGGTTTTAATATTAGGAACAGTGTTATAAATAGCATACCAAGTTTTTGTTTTGTTTTAGCATAGGGTTATCCCTCGAATTCAGGGATAGTCTTAAACTACTGACTCTTGTGTCTACTTCCAAGGTACTGGGATTAGAAGTGTAAACTACCACTCCTGGTTCAGTTTCCAAGTGTTTCTTTCTTTTTAACTTAATGTTTTGTTTGTGTGTGTGTCAGTATAAATACATGCGTGTGTGTGTGTGTGTGTGTGTGTGTGTGTGTGTGTGTGTGTGCGTGCGCGCGCACGCGCGCATGCACTCAAGACTGGACTCATGGAGTCCAAAAGAGGACAATTTGATCCCCTGGAACTGAAGTTGGCTGCCTCCCATGGGTGCTGGGGAAACATTTTAGGTCTTCTGAAAAAGCAGCAAATGTATTAATGGCTAGCATCATGTATCTCTGGCTGGCTTAGAACTCAGTATGCAAACAAGGCTGACCTCAGACTCACACACAACAATGCCCAGTTTCCAAGTATTTCTTTAGAAATAGTCCTAGAGCCAGGCAGTGGTGGCACATAAAATCCTAGCACTTGGGAGGCAGAGGCAAGCGGATTTCTGTGAATTCGAGGCCAGCTTGGTCTACAGAGCGAGTTCCAGGCTACAAAGCTACACAGAGAAACCCTGTCTTGAAAAAATCCAAATAAAACAAAACAATAGCAACAACAACAAAAACCCCAAATAGTCCTAGGAATAAAATGTCTGTATTAAAGGGATCATATGTTGTGTGATCATACACACACACACATATGTATATATATCCAGGCATTGTGGCTCATGCCTTTAATCCCAGAAGGAACAGGCAGGCTGATCTCTGTGAGTTTGGAGCCAGTCTGGTCTACATATTGAGTTCTAGGACAGTCAGAGATATGTAGAGAGACCCTGTCTCAAAACAACAATGAAAACTTGACGTGGTGCACGCCTTTAATCCCAGCACTGGGGGCGGGGTTGGGGTGGGGGTAGAGGCAGGTGAGTCTCTGAGTTTGAGGCCAGCCTGTCTTGAAAAACAAAACAAAAGAGAGAGAGAGAGAGAGAGAGAGAGAGAGAGAGAGAGAGAGAGAAAACACATATTTACTGTATGCATGTGTGTATATGTATATAGTGTGTGTGTGCCATACCGGCATCCAAAATTTTCACATGCAGTTTTTAATCTGAATGAATGTAATGGCTGATTCAGATGAAAACTATGTTGATGCCTCTTCACAGTCACAGTTTTATTAAGTAGAAGAAACCATGTGCTCCAGTGCTGGAGACATTCACATTTAACAGTCTATGATACATTGTAAGTATAGAAAGGGCTCTGAGGATTCTCTTAGAGCTCTCCAGCCCAACCACTGCTCAAACAGTGGACAAAAGGATTGGCAACAGGGAGGGACTTTCCGTCAAGCAGGAACTTCTTGGTACCCTAATCTGAAGCTGTGTTGAGATGGCATCCAAAAGTTTTGCTAATGTTAGTTACTTAATCTCTCATTCATGCTAGTGTAGTTAGAGTTTTCCTGTCTGGCCCAGTCAGGACAAATCTCTCTTACCCGCCAGTCCCACAGTCGCTCAGACCCAACCAAGAAAGCACACAAAAACTTATATTGTTTACAAACTGTGTGGCCGTGGCAGGCTGCTTGTTATCTACTTCTTCTATCCTAAATTAACCCATTTCTGTTAGTCTATACTTTGCCACATGGCTTGTGGCTTACCGGTGTCTTTACATGTTGCTTTTCATGGCGGCAGCTGGCGGTGTCTCTCTCCAACCTTCTACTTCCCAGAATTCTCTTCTCTCTGTCCCGCCTATACTTCCTGCCTGGCCACTGGCCAATCAGAACTTTATTCACACAGAGCGATATCCACAGCATGCTAGCATTTGGTTTGAAGTTACATTGATTAATTCTGGATAGTTATATTTTTCTCTTTAAAAATAGAGTATGTATAAAAATTTGACCATAAAGTATGAAAGAACATGTCATTTTGTATTGAATGTATTTTTTCTTCAATTGGTGTGATAAATGAAAGCAATGAGATTAGTAATGAATTTTAAGTGGCACTGTGTTTGTAACATGCGGTTGGGTAGCATTTGATAAGAATAATATTATATTTCAAGAGCCTGAATGGAGTTTTGATAAATCAGTATTGGAGAATAGTAGTTAGAAGAAAGGCTTTTTCCTTTGGACCCTAACTTATTTAGTGATAGTGGGTCTCTATGAAAAGTATTTGTTTCTGGAAAACAGGTATTTATCAGTTCGTTTTGTTTAAAAGCTTCCCTGTGTATTTACGCTTGTAAAACTGTTAGCCCTCTTTGGGTTCTGAGATGGTGGAGTTGGGTTTTTGAGACAGGTCCACACATACTGTAATCCTCTTTCTACCTCCCTAGTGCTAGGATCACAGGGTGTGCTCCATCATGGCAAGCTTGGAGTTTCTATCATTTGAAGTTTCTGTGGGTTTTATTTATTAATCTGTTAAAAAAGATTTTTTTATTATTTTTAATTATATGTATGTATGTGTGTATTGTGAGTGCAGGTGCCTTTGAGAACCAGAGGCGTGGGATTGCTCTGCAGCTGAAGTTACAGGTAGTTGTGAGCCACCTGACATGGATGCTGGGAATTGAACTCCTGTTCTCTACATGAACAATACGTGCTCTTCACCGTCTTCCTAGTTCTTTCTTTTTCTTTTCTTTCTTTCTTTTTTGTTGTTTGTTTTGTTTTTGTTTTTTGAGACAGAGTCTCTTGTAGCTGAGGCAGTCTTGAAATCTCGATCTTCCTGCCTTTGCCTCCCCAAATGCTGGGGTTACAGGCAAAGTGAGTGCTAACAAGCCTGGCCAACATTGACATTTTAAGACAGTTTAAAAAGAAATTGAGCTAATGCTTACATTTACAGACAAAAATTGAAGTTCAGAAAGATGAGTAATTGCCCATGCTCATGTATATATTAATTAATGTCTAAAGCTAGAACCAGACTAGACCCAGACCCTGGGACTCTGACCTTTCCTACTGTGCTTCCTGTGCTGTGAGCAAGATTGGTTGTTTCTAAACTGTAGTGAAGTTTTACATTCTGTTTTATGTATAGCTCCACTAGGAAACATTTGTTTTTGTAGTATAGCAATTTGTTTATTTAAAATGTGTGTGTGTGTGTGTGTGTGTGTGTGTGTGTGTGTGTGTGTGTGTGCGTGTGTGTGTGTGTGTGTGTGTGTGTGTGTGTGTGTGTGTGTGTGCGCGCAGTGGAGGTCAGGACAGCTTTTGGGAATTGGATTTGACCCTGTTGAAGCAGTCTCATTTCTTGTGCTGTGAACTCCAGACCAGCTGGCCCTGGAGCCTTGGGCAGTTCTCCACCTCCCATCTTGCTGTAAGAACACTAGGATTCCAGATGTGCAGCATTGGACCTGGCTTTTCATGTGGGTTCCAGGGATGGAACTCAGATTGTCACACTTGTGTGGCTAGCAATTTTACCTGCTAAGGCATCTCTCTGGTTCTGGTTCTGTAGTTTTTATTCCTTTTAAAGAAAAACTTGCAAATGAAAAATGTGTTGTTGGGAGCTGAGGAGATAGTTCAGTGGTAAAGTGCTTTGTTCACATGAGAAGCGGAATGTGAGTCCCACCACCCATGTGGGAAGCTGGGTGCTGTGGTGCTTGTAATTCCAGTGCTGGGGTGGAGAAATTCACTGCCAGCCAGCCTAGCTTACTAGTTGATCCCCAGGCTAGTGAGAGACCCTGTCTCAAAGAAGGATGACACCTGACGTTGTCCTGCTTCCACGTGTGTATGCACATACATCATGCATAAATTAAAAATACTGCTATGGACAGGTTGAGCTCTGTGCAGACAAAAACATTTATTTAAAAAATTAAGTATTGTGACACAGAATATTTATTGAGTGCTACACTTTTGTTCTGAGAACCAGAGACAAATTCCTGCCCTTAGAAAACAGGTTTATATGTACCTTTTCTGCTTAGTTGGAGATGAAAATTCTTGACTGGTAGAAAAATTCTGTATTTAGAACAGAAGTAGGCCTAGGCACTGTTCTCTGTGGTTTTTCACTTTATA